>NC_057798.1:215850995-215852951 GCF_018294505.1 Triticum aestivum | reverse complement strand
GAAGTGTGGCTTAATCAGAGAAGAGCAGCAACACGAGCAAGGGGGAGAGCAGCAGCAGCAGCTGGGCGAGCGAGCGATCGGATGAGAGCCGAAGCAGCAGCAGCAGTAGCGCGAGCGAGCGAGCGAGAGCCGGAGCAGCAGTAGCAGCGCGAGCGAGCGAGCGAGAGCCGGAGCAGCAGCAGCAGATCCGGCTGGTATGGACGCCGTCACCGAAGGGGCCTCGCACTGGGGGAGAGCCTGCATGGAGATGTCGCCCGCGGCGCCGGCTTTAAGGTAAGCGCACCATGGGGGTGCGGGATGGAGCACCGTCGGCGCCGGGAGGTCGAGTTAAGGAGAAGGTGCGATGCGATGAGTGTACAACCTCTTTGGTGGCGCCGAGTAGGCCTCGGCTTCGTCTGAGGAGTCGGTGAGGATGTTGCAGTTCCGGTGGAGCAGGTTAAGGCAGCTGTGGGGATGGAGCAGCCGCGATAGACGAGGCGATCGTCAGAGCAGCTCCTTGGAGTTGGAGGATGGGGCGGCTGAACCGGCGAGATGGCGAGATGGACGACGGATCCTCATCCGGGGAGGTGGACGAGGGACGTCGAGCTGTTGCGGTGGACGACGTCGTCGGGGAAGAGGCTCCGGCTGGGTAGTGGTGACGTGGCAGATGGAGGAGGGTGGGGTTTCGCGGCTGGAGCAGAGAGGTTATGGCGCCTGGGATTTCGAATGGCGAAAAGGGGGCGATGGGAGGGGGTGAAGCATGACTTACGGACGCGCTTGTCCAAAATGTAGGGTGTGTTACAAAAGTACCCCCCACCGATTTGAACTAGCGGCCCTTTCAGCTCGGGGTTAGAAGGGAGATTTCGCGTGTCGGGATTTGGCAGCTGGAGGGAGTTTTCGCGCGCGTTGTAATTTCGGGATAGCAAGGCGCGGGTTGTGAAGGCGCCAGTTTTGGGAGCACGATATCTGAATTTTCGGGATATTACAAGACGCGGGTTGAATTTTAGGGACAACCCTAACGTGTAGTAATATTGTACTTGTACGTACCAAATCAATTCGCACTTCCCTCAACCAAAAAGAAAACAAAAAAATAAAACTATTCACACCACACAAAGAGACAGTCTTGCCCCGTTTTACTATACAAATGCTATTCAAAGCTACTCCCTCCTTCCATCTATATAGGGCCTAATGCGTTTTTCGATGCTAACTTTGACCAAATATTAGAGCAATAATATATGACATGCAGCTTACACAAAGCACACTGTTAACTTCGTCTGTGAAAGGTTCTTTCAATGATATAATTTTCACATTGTGCATGTCATGTACTATTAATCTTGTCAATAGTCAAAGGCGGTCTTAAAAATCTCATTACGCCCTATATAGATGGAAGGAGGGAGTATGAATCCATGTTATGTACGATTAATTTTGTTCGCTCTGCTGTATAATGCATGTAGCCTACTTATACCAACATTTTAGTGCATTCCAAATGTCTATACTACCGCTGCAATTCGAACTAAATTTGAATTCGTTTCTCTATTTCAATAAGAATCTACAATCATGATTGTTGCCAACTTCAACCATCATTCGTGTATTACCTTAATAACACACCACATGATTACTATAGAGATAGATATGAACTATGTGTACTACATGAACTCGAATTCTATTTTTTGAATACACTTGATGTTGATTCCAAATAATAGCACATTTGATGTACTAACTATATATTCATAATCTAAACCATGTTCCATACGTACACCATGTTTATCACACAAAGTATAGTGCCCCGCCCCCTACACTATGACAAGTATTTAGACCTGAGTTGCAAAAGCCACACATTAGCCCAAATTATAATCAATGTTGTACATTATGATATCTTCTTCAAGTATCCGTTCCACCTTTTTATAATGAATTATGATCTTTGTTCGTCTTTTACACCTTCACGATTCTCTTCTATTTGTAGCTAGCTAGCGCTAA
>NC_057798.1:215844322-215850814 GCF_018294505.1 Triticum aestivum | reverse complement strand
ATATACCTCTCTAGCCAAGTGTGCCTACAACAAACACATATATACTTCCCCTCTTCTCTTCTCACCATCCATGCCCCCATATGTCCAATACGATTCCACGCAGGTGCACACTCCCGCCCCTCTTTTCATTAGTCACATGCTCGCACACTCCTCCCCCCTCGACATGGTAGGCCTCTCGCACCACCTCCTAGCCACACTCTCTCCCCCTGTCTGCCTCTCCGGACCTTATTTGCTTCTAACACATGCAGGCGTGTATATGAACTGATCTCCCTACATATATCCAGGTCGACTATAATTCATTTTCACCAAGCACCGATACACTTACCTCGCTAGTTATGTCTCTCCTTTTCTCGGACACACGACGGTTGATCTTCCTATGTAGTTACGCATGCTTACCACAACCATATCTTCTCCCCTCATCATCCTTGAATACCTCCTGATCCGTCTCTCACACGCACGTGCATAGACAGACAGACATCCCCCGCCCTCTCTTATTGATATTGCACTCATACCCTCCGTTTGTCTAGCAGGCCTCTCCCACCATTCGTGAGACGCCACTCCACCACCAACCCTCTGATGCTCTACCTTTGTATTTTTCCCAACCTTATTCCTCTGCTACACATATCCATGGATGTCGACCGATCTCCCTCAATACATAGCTAGGTCTCTCACCTTCCCCAGACATATACTAGTCGACTGGTCTCTAACCTCCCCCCCCCCCACACACACACCGATAGTCGAACTTTGTAGGTAGGTATCCATGCCACAGAGAAGAACTGCACCTCTGCCCTCTCAAATCAAATTCCAGTAGGCCAGCCGCCCTATATCTTTGACGTGGGCAAACACAAATTCGATGGCACTCTTTATCGATCGCGCAGCCACACACTTCATCCCTGTTTTCAGTTCTATCGATATCTCACGTCCATGACTCCGTTTCACACACATTGCATACGTTTCGTTTTTCTAATTGAGATATCATCAACACATTGCCTCTGTTTCGCACAAACAATCTCTCTCACACCCACCCACGTACGTTCCTGCACCTAAAGAAGAAGTGCACGCAGGACGCGCATACTCACATCTCGTTCCCAGCCACACCCGCGTGGGTACACGGTGGAGTTCGTTTCTATACAAAAAGGCATCCCACGTGATAATTTGACGCATGTAGCAGTTGTTTACTCGAAGGAGGGTCGGGTACCACGCCCGGAATATAAAACGGTTGGCGTGGGGAAAATGGAAAATGGGTTTGTCTCTCGTGAGTCTCGTCACACAATCTCACACAAGGCCGCCGTGGCCTCTCTCTCTCAACATTGGTCAGTGATCCGGCCGCATCCCATCCACCGGCGGAAAGGGAGGATGTGCATCGTCTCTCCGTTCGACGGTGTTGAGGCAGCTCGTCCCGATCTGCGATACCCACCGTTCTCTCTGACCAAGCTCCGGCGCGATAGGGCCTTCGCCACTTGCTCGCTGCTGCAGTATGGGCAGATCCCGGCCGCCGGCGCCCTCCTAGTAACATCCCGACGACCCTCAGGTACAGCTTCCTCCGGCCTTGCTCCACTGCCCATCTTCCCACGTTGCTGCATGGGGATCTTCTTTAGTTGTTTGCTTAAATCGTATCTCGGCCGGCGTACTTCCCATCTTGCAATCTCGTCCTCAAACCATTTTTGATAAACCACCATGTGCTATCTTTCCCTTTTTACATGGAACATGCTTCTTTTTTGTCGGCGTATGTGTCTTCAACTCGTGTTATTGGGCAGTAATTGTTTCCATTCGACCTCCTTTTGCAAACAGGGCTATCCATTTTCACCTCGTTGCTATTGCGACCTTTTGGTGAACTGCACAAATCACTTTTCTGAAGAGTGTTTTGTGCAGTTCCGCCAAAATGTCACACGGGCAACATTTTTACATTTCTGTGGGACTACGGAAAGGGAGATTGGTTTTGCTATCCTCCTCATCCAACTCCGTGCCTAATCTTCGCCGACAAGAAGTTAGTCCTAAAGAGAGATCATAGAGGTGATCGGCTTCTATTTATGTGTGTTATGTTTCATCATCTAGTTCCACTATTATTGTAATCACACTGACTGGATATCTTTGCAAACAGGGATGGTCCGCCCGATTTTAGTGGAGCTGCACAAAATGATCGGATTGTGGTGTCCTTCATACACCTCTTTTTTGGCTACAGAGTTGGGTGAAACTAGCTGCCAAGCAATGAACACTGTGCCAAGGATATGGAGCCATGCCTACGAACAGCATCGATCAATTATATTTTTTTCTTTATTTGTACACCTTCTCACAACTTTGTCTTCAGTTGTGATGTGAATATTGGCGCTGATTTGTGAACCATTGAGATGCATTAGCCATGGTAGTTTCATTTGTATTTGATGGAATGTTGTAACGAGATAATCTCGAGGCAAGACAGATGAATCCTAAGTTGAAACCTTTTTTTCCTACGGGAACCAGAGTTGAAACCTTCATAGCATCACAGTACAATTTCATCAAAATTATGCGTACATATAAACAAATCCTGAAGGATTGATAGCAATGCCAGAAACAATTCAAATTTGTTTCGCCGACATGTTGGACATCCTTCATCCGGCTCCACCTGCCATGCAGCAATATTGAGTGCACAACACAACTTCAGGGAAAGATTCACCCCGGTCGTTGGGCCGCAGTAGTAATGACTAGTGAGCAGTCAAATCACAGAGCCCCACCATCGCCACAGTAAGTTGCTCGGACGAAGCAACCATCATTTCTCTGTTCCTTGAACCCGCTGGTACTCCCATATTCCCACAGTAAAGTTGCTCGGGCGAATCAACCATCACTATATCCTCTCACGTGTGATGACCACAGGAGCTATCCATTCAGATCGCATGTTAAAAAAAATAAAGGTCGATAACTAATGCGGCAAACTTTCAAAAAAAACTAATGCGGCACTTCGGGCCAACGCGGCCAGACCGCATTTTGCACGAGAAATTACACACCATGTTTTGTTGACATTTGGTCCCGTTCCAACATATCAGTGAGACGACGGCGAGTAGTAGGAGTATTTCCGAACCGATGTGTAGGCCGGGGCGCCCCTTCGTGAACCGTGGCAAACTGGCAACCGTCCACCGACGCTTCGCCTTTCCCTCTTGATTTGGAACTGCTGTCGCATGCTCTTCCTCTCCCTCCTCCATTTTCCTTCAGCCCTTCATGCTTTCTTCTGCCATTGTTCGATCGTCTTCTCCATGGAGGGAACAGGACAGAAACGACCCTGTTATTCTTGCCCGATCTGAAAGATGATGTGGTGGAGGAACTCATTGATCCGTGCGACTTCATCACCTCGGCTAGCATGGCAGGTTCGTTCAAGCCCATTCTTGACTCAACTAATAACATCATTACAAGGAACCCAAGAGTCAAGCAACGGTTTGATCTCCCCTATCTTCTTCGCCGTGACCCTGATGACCGGCGCCGTCACGACGGAGGCCTCGCCCTGTGCAAGTTGATGCCGCTTGATAATGATACCTATGATGTTAAGATGCAATCGCTTGAGGGCAAGGCCTGGGCAGGCGCAAATGGAGATTGGGTTGTTTACATTGGGTCCAACTGCGAGTGGGAACTTGTGAATGTGTACACTCGTGACCGGGTTCCACTTCCAAAAATCTCAGCAGACTGCCCAGAGGTTGAGCACACCGGTATTGTACGCACGTTCAAATACAATCATGGTGATTGTCTTCTACGAAAGATAGCAATTTCTCGAGTCCCCACCCGCTCTTGGAATTACAAAAACTATGAAGGTGTTGCTATCTTTGACAAGCTTGTTGTCGTCGTTGTTGGTTTGACTCGAAGGACATTGCTCAAAAATCAGTTTCTATACACGGATGAGTACTGTGATGCAATTGAATACGAGGGCCTTGTGTTTGCGGCCACCACTCGTGGCACTGTTTTTGCATGGAATCGTTATGATTTCGGTACGTTTGTCTTCCATCGTAATTATAATTGTTTCATCCACATGCATGCGGGTTAGCAAGTTTCCCTTTACTAATTAACCTTCTTCTTGTGTTTCCAAGGTCCTGTAAAAATTCCACCACCTATACTTGAAAAAATTTATAACCAAGGGGGAGATGATGATGGTGATGATCACGAGCATGAGGACGAGCAGCGCCCATATACTCGTTGGCGCCTGGCAACTATTCTGATGGATCACCTCTTCTCGTGTGTATACGGCCCACTGATGATGTTACTTCTAAGGAAGAAGGTGTAGTCTCCCATGGTCGCACTCTCCGGACCTATTCCAACACCTGTTGCATGGTATTTAGGATGGATACTAGTGTGCTAGTGCCAACACCTTCTCCCTGGTACAGAATTGATAGTCTTGGAGAAAACTCGCTCTTCCTTGGACAAAACTATCCGATGATGGTGAAAGGCGATCCAACTGTTGTTGACACAACGTTACTATCACCATTTATGAGAAGCAACTGTGTCTATACCTCCGACATTTGGGTGGTTCCCCACCCTGGTACTGATATAGTAGGCCGCTTCAGCCTGGATGATCAGTCCTGCGTTGGTCTCAAGATCGACAATAGATGCCTCGTCCCAGAGAATCACTTGTGGTTAAAAGCAAGCATTTCCAACGCCGAGGAATGGTTGAGTTGAAGTTCATTTCATTGCTTGTTATTTTTTGTGTGGTGAAAACTTTAGTATTTATAATGTATCCTCGTTGTCGATGTGGGTTGATGACCTGTTGTATGTAATAAAATGATATGCCTGTGATAAACTTACTAAATTTATGAATGGCTTTCGAGTTGCTTCTGTGAGTGAGTGGTGCGACGAGGCAAAAAAATATTTTCCGAATACATAATTGTACGTGCATTGCAATAGGTTATCGGATGAGGCCAATCATCAACAATAGTAGTACACTATTTGTACTAGATTCACATGCTTCGCGCATCGTGCGGGTGTTTTTACTGTAGCCATACGTAACCAGCACCTCGAATCCTCAATACTAGTAGTACTATATAGTAACTAGTAGGAGTAGTAGGGTGGCATGGGCCAGAACAAGCATTCACGTCCAGGAGTACGGCACACGCCACCAGCACGACTTCCATCTGACACCATATTTCTTGGAGTCCGTGCTAGAGCAATCTCTTCAACCTCATCGTTTCTCTAACTCAGCCATCGCGCGGCGGGCGAGGTGGGGGTTTGCCGATAGTCGGTTTCCTCAACTGCGGTCCCACTTGTAAGGCCAACTCCAACGCTCTATCAATATATGGATGTACTCTTCTTCCCAATACAAAAACTTGCATCCATTCTACTCCCTCCGTTCTACTTCCTTCGTCCTGGTTTATAGGTCCCCTTTGTAGTTTGTGTCAAATTTTGACTAAAGATTTCAGTAACAAAATGTTAATGCATGTCAAGAAAAATTATCTCATTGGATTCGTATTTGAACATAGTTTTCAAAAATATAATGTTTGGTGACATGCGTAAACATTTTGTTAGTTTAATCTATGGTCAAAATTTGGCATGAAATATAATGGGGACCAATAAATCCAGACGGAGGTAGTATTTGTCAAAATATATATATATCTAGACATGTTTTAGTATATAGGCACATCCATTTTTGGACAAATGGAAGTCAAGTATTTTGGAACGGAGGGAGTACACAACAAAAAATTTTAAGTTAGCACAATTAGTCTAGTCCGAGAGCACAACCGAAGATTTGGTCGGGTTCTTCCTCCTTTTGCTGACACGTGGGACATCCAGCATCCAGGTCGTGTCATGAAAGAAAATAGAGTGGTAGTTGATAAGTTGAAGCCACGAGATGTGCATCTTGGGTTAAACTGTAAATAGTATCTTACTACTCTTGAGTAACTCCAAAAGGGCCACCGAAGATCTTTCTTGGATTTGTTTTTCATCACCAGGACGTCTAGGTGAAAGATGTGCAGGTTCAGTGGGTCCTCTTGCATTTTCACTGACATGTGGGGCCGCATGTGAGCAAACAGACGATGGGCTCCGCGTCCGCTGGCTGGCTGAGAAGAGAGATAGAGGAGTGCTGAGCACGGACTGTAGGAAATTTGTTCTATGTAACCAGCACCTCTATATTCGTGTGTGGTTGTTTTCTAGAATAAAAAAGGAGATACCTCTACTTATGTTACTCCCACTACGCCTAGCCTAAGGTTAGTAGGTGACCTTGCGCTTGGTTCTTCGCCTCTTTCGGAAGTCGATGGTTCTACAGTAGTGCTTCTGGCAATCTGACACCAAATGAACTGCTGCACGACCACCGCTTGTAAGCAAAAGTTTCTCCTCGTGCTGCGAGCCACCGCGCACGCGTTGGCGAGGGAGAAGGCGTAATAAAGCTTCTCATCGTTCTGCGAGTTGATGGGACACATCAAAGTTATTTACTAGTAGTACGTACTCTCTCCAAAAAAGGGCTGACCATATCATTGCAACCATCCCGTGCTCCGTTGTTGAGTACATGCACTATTCATGTGCCATCGAGGAGAAAAAATATTG